>NC_079448.1:30459524-30477024 GCF_903798145.1 Danio aesculapii
ATACGGACATCAGTTTCTGACAGCAGCTGTCAGAAATCCACAAGCTGTTCCCTTACTCAATTTGTTCACTCAGCTCTACAGCATTATATATATATATATATATATATAAACACACATACATACAGGCCCATAGCCAGGGGGGCTCAGGTGGTTCAAAAGAAAGACCCAGCCCCCTTCTGACAAAGTCCAGAATTTGGTTCCTATATGAGCTCATTTGTCCCATTTTTGACAGTATGCTATCATAAATTGTGAAAGGCTTTTGAAAGAATAACCAATAAAAGAAGGCTTTTATTATTTAAATGGACAAATTCTGACTAAGGAAATGAGCTGGCCAGTTTGTTATTTGCCCATAGGCTACAGTTTTTAATTTAAAAGTTTTCTTTTTTGTTTGTTTTATGATGGAGGACAGTAAATTAGCATTATAAAAATAAGTCTTTTTTATATTTCTAAAATTCTAATCTTATAATAATTTTTGTAAACAAAAAGATAGTATGATAAGTTTAGGCATAATAATTTTAAAAACTAACTCATATTGTCTTTAACATGATGACAGTACTATGATGATGTTTTACTTATTATTGTCACAGTTGGGTCTTGAACCCAGGTCTCTGCCACAGGGGCATTTGTAATGGACCCAAATGAAACACTCAAGTAGGTATCCAGAAAACAAGGATTTTTATTTTTTTTTTTTTAAAGTCAACTTAGATTCCGCTCAGAATAAGTTATACAAAATGTTTTAACACTATAATAAACATACAAAGAAAACTCCAGCCAGGGAAGAAAACAAGTAAACAAAAAGGCAGCAAGCAACAGGGAAAACAAAAGAGTCTTACTAGACTTAGCTCAGGAGATCAACAGAATGCAAGGCCCAAACCGAGTGAGGAACAGAGAAAAAGTGACAGCTTAAATACCTTGGCACAGGTGATCAAAATTAAACAAGAACACACGAGGAAGAACTAAGGCAGAGAGGAAACACAGGGACCTCTAGGGGAATGGAGACAAAGTGCAGGATGGTGACAATTATTTTACAAGATACTATTGAGTTTAAAGTTAAAAGGCTTAGGTTAATTAAGTTAACTAGGCAAGTTAGGCTAATTATTCAAGTCACTGAACAAGAGTGGTTTGTTCTGTAGCCAATGGAAAACAGATTAATACTTTTTAAAGGGGCTAATAATGTAAACAATAATGTTTTTTAAATATATTAAATGCTTTCATTCTAGCCAAATATAAATATTTATATTTTATACAAAAAAATTATATTTGAATTTTATATTTTCATCATTCACTTAAATATAAATGAAAAGATTATTATTAATTTTCCTGTTATTAAAGTGAAATTACAGAACTTAAACAAAGGATCCACTCATCTCAAAGAAAAATGTCTGACAGACTTAAATGTTTTTGCAACTGAACTCTACATATATACATTTGAACAAGACTTTTAATTTCATGTTCATAAACAGAACAAATATTCTTAAAAACATTTTAAGTTCCAGTGGATTAAGTATGTAAAAGTGTGCTTTAAAGTCTCCTTTTTGAATGAAAAAGACACAATGAAGAATTTAGTTCAGACACCTGCACAGCACAATTATGCCATTTTACCTTGTTTTGTCTTAAAAGGTTCATCAGTTTTATAGTCGCAGGCAATAAGCATTTCATGGGCTTCTTGTTTGTACCCTGCTGTGTGTGTGCATCTCTTTTCCCAGCGTCCTCAAACACATGCTGTAAAATGGCATGACTGCACAAGTGTTGAGAATGGCTGTGCTCACAGCGATAAGCAGTTCAAAGACAAGAGCGTGTTAATGTTATTGGCTTCCAGCAGAACGTTGCCAGAACCTTTCATATCTGCACGCAGTAAAGCTCACTCTGGGTTGAGATGATTGGTTTGTGGGCAGGGACGGAGCGCAGCTGATTGTTTTCCTGAATTGTCAGTCATTACGCTGGGGATCGGCAGATTTAGACATGCCAGAGTTAAATACCGGGGCTGTGGGGTCACCTCTGCTTTTCAAGAATTATGAAAACTCAAATCATATTCTTAGCTGACTTCGTTTAGCTTTTGATTCACTGTGTCTTCAACTTTTTGTGCACACGCTGGGCCTTTTATCAGAACTGCTCATCTCCTAAGTAACCAGAAGAGCAAAAACTGATATTTAATAAATTGCACAAATTCCAGCAGGCTGGAGTGTGTTCCTTCTCAGATCAGAGAACTCAATCTTTCAGCTGTTATTATTGGCTATTATTAATATCTTGTCTCTCTGCTCTTTAGGTCAGCCTTTCAAACTGGACCCCAAAACGGCCCATAAGAAGCTGCGGCTCTCCAATGACTGTCTGACAATGGAGAAGGATGAAAGTTCGCTCAAGAAGAGCCACACTCCAGAACGCTTCAGCGGAACTGGATCTTATGGAGCCGCTGGCAACGTCTTCATCGACAGTGGTTGCCATTATTGGGAAGTACTACTGGGAGCCTCTACATGGTATGTGACTTTAGATCTTCTGCTTGTGCTTGTTCTCTGAGCTAGTTGAGTCAGACTATTTGCTACCATATATTATTACAGAAAACAATGTCAGTGGTATGTTGCTTGAGCTGTAGTCCTGCAATAGTATGAAACCTGGGGTCCATTCTTCGTATGTGGATTGTTCAGTTAGCTGGATTTGTTTATTTACAATTTGACATGATCCAGGATCATTTCGTTCTTCAAAACTCATGCGAGAGTTGTTGTCATAGCAACTGGTCTAGTAGCTTAAACCTGCTCGGGAGCAGGCTTTTGTCATATAAACAGGATCAGATTGGTTCATTTCACGCAAAGGTAATACTGAAAGTTTGTACCGAATGCTGATATTTTCTTACAGTAGTAATTAAACTTGGGAAAATAGTAAAATTGTAAAAAAAAAAATAATAAATAATAATAATAAAAAGTGTATCTAAGTTTAAAGTTAAAAAATAAATATGTAAATAAAACTTATGCAATCTGCACTCTAAAATAAGTGCAAAGACTGTCACGGGGTGGTTCTTCTTAAGGGGTTCAAAGAGAACATTTATTAATATGGACTTTTTAGATACAAACATGTACTATTTTAAGATACTGATCCAGCTTTAGTACAATTTGTGTATAATAATAGATTAATTTATTCATTTTCTTTTCGGCTTAGTCCCTTTATTAATGCGGGGTCGCCACCGCGGAATGAACCGCCAACTTATCCAACATATGTTTTATACAGCGGATGCCCTTCCAGCTACAACCCATCTCTTGGAAACACCCATACACACTCATTCACTCATTTACACACATACACTACAGACCATTTTAGCTTACCCAATTCACCTGTACCACATGTCTTTGGACTTATGGGGGAAACCTGAGCACCCGGAGGAAACCCACACGAACATGGGGAGAACATGCAAACTCCACACAGAAATGCCAATCAACCCAGCTGAGGCTCGAACCAGCGACCTTCGTGCTTTGTGGTGACAGCACTACCTATTGCGCCACCGCGTTTCCCACATGCACAATATTCGAAAAATTATTTATGCAGTCATGCACATGTTTTGACCGCTAATATGCTGAATCATCAATGATTCGATAAAGTTGCAGATACCTTTAGCAATATCAAAATGCTTTTTTTTAATGCAAAATTAATTTAAACAGCCAATTATTCCTTTTCATTAAGAAACTTGAATATGCACAGACTAATATATTGAAGAAAAATCCGCTCCACTCTCCACTCCTCTATAATAAACAAAATCTGCTCTAATTGTAAAACTAATTCAGTTGCTAAATGAACGTGTAAAGTCTGCAGCCCACAACAAAAGTTATTGTGTATCATATTTAACAAACTGTTTACTATGAATTTTATGTAATTTTGCTCACGTGGACCATTGAATATTAATTAGATGATGTCATTATACTGCTGTGCCATCAGCCAATCGTTGCATTGCTAATCATGATTTAGAGGATCGAAAGATCTGTCCTTCACAACACACACAGCAATCTCAGATCAGTTCATCCAGATCTGATTCACATTTTAATCTGATTCACAAACTTGTTTGAAGAATCAAATTAGCCCGAGATCAGTTATCAAGATTAAAAGATTCAGGATCTGCAAAATCATCTAAGATCATTTAAGCGAGGTACATTTCGGTACTAATATGCCCCATTGAGGTACCAATGTGTATTCTTTAAATACAATTATATATCTTTTGTATCAAATTAGTTTGTTTTAGAAATGCTTTAAATTACTCTTATTAGCCTGAAACTCCACTCCTTCCTCACTTTAGAAATGTTGTATTGCATGTGTAATATAACATATCCACAAAAGTGTCAAATATGTGTGATGCAGTATCTTAATTTAATACCATTCTTGACAAGTAAAATAGTGGATTAGACTGTGGCCATACAATCTGAACATCACACTTTGCTCAATTTTATTCATTATTGAAGTTCATAGTTTAGTCAGATTGGCTTCACAGACAACAATGTGCAACTGTTGTGCTTGTATTTTCTGTTCTAATATTCAGTATTTGTTTTATTAATAATTGTGCTTTCTGAAAAATCTATTTGTCTGCAGGATGTCGCTACTGATTGCTTGCTGTCAGGTTACTTTGAATTTCTCTTGGTTTATTATGAATGATTACATGTTCAATTCTAAGAATCCAAGCCTCTTTTCATGAAGACCAGGTGTTGGGTTCCACCTCCCTCCCCAACCCCTCAATTCATTCTGTGTGGTCAGTCATTATTGCCAGAGTTTGTGACAGTCAAGCTCATTAAAAAAATGACATAATCAAAACCAATTCCCTATTGTTTTACTTCATCAATCTGTGAAACATGTTCTGACGGTAAAAACAGAGAACTGAAAAGGTGGCGACCCAAATAAAAGTGTCTCCAGCATTAATATTAGGCAAAAAAATAATTGAGCAAGTGGTAATTCATTGTTGCTTCATTAATTGAGCCATCGGGTTCTGTGCTCCTGTTGATGCTTGACTTGACAGTCATTGTAAGACATGTCAAACTAATGATCAAAGACAATAGATTTTGATCAGCTTGTCTCAAATGAAAAGATCATGGGTAGAATCAGAATGTGTGCACTTGGCTTGCATAATGACCACACCTGACACCTGGGGTACGACTCAACTCAATTACAGACAATAAATCCTATTATTATGAGTTATTTGGTCTTCACTAGACGTGATACAGCACACAAAAAATCTCCAACAATAAACTGATGCAATACTATATTTGTCAAACTTAATGCACGAAGTTAGAATATTCTAATCTAATCCACGAAGTATACATTGATTTTGAATGTTCTCTTTGTCAAATCCAGTGTAAACAGTTTTCAGCAGCTGGAAAAGGAGTATTGGTGTATCCCAAAGCTGAACAAAATTCAATTCAAGTCAAGTCGAGCTTTATTGTCATTCCACTACATGTGTGGACATACAGAGGAACGAAATGTTGTGTCTCACAGGACCACGGTTCTACATAAATTAATCATAAATACAAACACAACACTGCACATGAGCTATTTTTTTAAACCTATGTATAACTAACATATACTATAAGATACTTAACTATATACATAAGACAAGTACATATATACATATACAAGTACTTTTACATGAGACTGTACAATGTTGTGCAAGGATATTGTGCAAGAGAGGTATTAAAGGTGAATATTGTGCAAAAATTGGTCCTGAAGAGCCACTTTTCAACAAAGTTTAGTTCCAATGCTAAGTATACTTACCTGACCCAGTTAATAAAGTTTTCCACTCTCACCAAAGCCTATGCAATAGGCATGTTGCAACCTTTAGCCCAAACAGCATAACCACTTATATTTAGCACCGCAACCTAAATATTGGGATGTAGGCCAGTGTTTCTAAACCCTGTTCCTGGCAGCACACCAGCACTACACAACTGTTCCTAATTAAACACACCTGAATCAGCCAGCATATTTGAATGTTATCACTCAATTGAATCAGTGGTTATCAGCTGATAAATATGGGCTGATAGATATACTGGTAGGCTCCGAAGGATGTTATCATCCATCCACATGGTTAATCAGCTATAGAACAAAAATGACTGTTGCCGAAAGTTAACGAGAATTACTTACATTATTTATTACATTTTCCATTAATTGCATTTTATTAACGTCTACCCCTACCCCAACCCTAAACCCAACTGTCAGAGTAATGTAAAAACAGATCTGGATATGGAGTCTTCTCTATTTGTATAGCTGATTAACCATGTGCATGGATGATAACAGCCTTCTGAGCCTACCAGTAGGGCCCTACTGGCCCATATCTATCAACTGATAACCACCCACAGCCATATCACCCTGCAGCCCAAGAGCGGTCACTCACTGAAGCTAAGCAGGGCTAAGCCTGGTCAGTACCAGGATGGGAGACCACATGGAAAAACCAGGTTGCTGTTGGAAGTGGTGTTATTGAGGCCAGGAGGGGGCGCTCAACCTGTTGTCTGTGTGAACTCTAATGCCCCAGTAAAAGTGAAGAGGACACCATCTTTCGGATGAGATGATAAATCGAGGTCCTGACTCTCTGTGGTCATTAAAAACCCCATGGCACTTCTCGTAAAGAGTAAGGGTGTAACCTCTGTGTCCTGGCCAAATTCCCTCTCGGCCCTTACCTTCATGGCCTCCTAATTATTTCCATCCACTGAATTGGCTCTATCACTGTCTCTCCTCCACTAATAGCTGGTGTGTGGTGAGTGCACTGGCGCCGTTGTCCTGTGGCTGCCGTCGCATCATCCAAGTGGATGCTGCACACTGATGGTTGTTTGGAGAGATTGTGATTCGTCCTTATGATTGTGAAGCGCTTTGGGTGTATGGCCTTACACAATAAATGCACTATATAAGCACACACATTACATATCATTACATTTACATTACATTACACTGATAACGTCTATTCAATCGAGTGATAACATTCGAAGCGAGTGAATCAGCTCATCAGAACATAAGAAGACGCCAAAACCTGAAATTAATGGGTCAGAAAAGGTGACTGGACATCCTGTGTATCTCCAAGAACAGGTTTGGGAAACACTGCCATAAGCCATTATATGATTGCCCAAGGTGCCTCACATGATCCAAGTTAGATATTATCCTTTTTTTCTGAAAGGTAAGAAATACAGACTCTTATCTCTCAGTAGTAAGACAATCTCTGGTCCCACTAGAAACTTCTATGTGAGTGTAGGAATGAGATCAGAGACCATTATCTATTCCTTGATGTACCTCCAAGTCAGCCTTTACACTTTGTCTGGTGGTAAGTAATAAAACTCTCATCTCCCAAAAGTAAGGCAATCTCTCGCCTAACTAGAAACTTCTAGTCAGTTGTGTCGAAGCAGGATGGAGCTCAAATTTGCAGGATAGTTGTATTCCAGAAGCAGGATTGTATACGCCTGGTGGAGATTCTGTCTTAAGACACTAAACGAGCCAAGATACCTACTGCATGATGCCCCAGTATCCAATAACAGTCTTGTTCATCTGTTTCCCCTTCAGGTACGCTCTTGGCGTGGCCTATAAGTCAGCACCCAAAAACGAGTGGAGTGGTAAAAACTCATCATCTTGGGTTTTCTCACGCTGCAACAATAACTTCTTGGTGCGGCACAACAACAAGGAGTCCATCGTGGAAGCGTCACTACAGCTGCGCAGGGTGGGAGTTCTTCTGGACTACGACAACAACACTCTGTCCTTCTATGATGCCATGAACTCCCAGCACATATACACTTTTGACGTTTCCTTCCTGCTTCCGGTGGCTCCCACCTTCATGATCTGGAACAAGTCATTGATGATCATGTCAGGGCTGCCCGTGCCTGACTTTGTGGACTGCAGCGAGCAGCAAGAGGGCATCTGTCGCCAACAGGAGTCACCGTATGTTTCTGGAATAAAGAGCTGCCACTGAGGCACCATAGGAGCTGATTATTCCAGAAGGTTCCCTTGCCCTTCTTCTTTTCCTAGTGTTCAGATCTTGGGTGAAGTTGGAGCTTTAGTTGATCCCGCTCACATAAATGAGCGGTTAGTGTGGTGTATTAGGAGCTCTCCGATTTAAACAGCTGATTTGGGGGAAGTTAAATTGTAAATTATTTAAGACTCAACTTCGGTTTGCTTTTCTTGTCAGTTCTAATGTATCCCTAAAGGCACTTTTTAGAGGTGAATTTTTTCCTCCTGTGTGTAAAAAGACTTGCTAACTTGAGACAAGGTTGGACTTCCGTTTGGACCGAATATAGCGGATTATATTAGGATGACAATTTGGTGTTTCTACTAAAGGTTACATTAATTATCTGATGGGTCTATAACACACTCTTTCTCATATTCAGGGAGAAAAGATGATTCTTTGGTTAGATGATGAAGATGATGGCATGATATGTATTTCCTCTGTGATTTGTTCTCACTATCTCAGTTTCTGGTTTAGTTTTGTGAAAAGCATGAGGCACAAGTTCCCCTGGTGTTTTTTAACATGTATTTTTAATCATCGATATATGATGTACCACAAAGCCCCATCTGTGGATGTGTTCAACCATTGACGCCTTTAGGCACCATCTAGAACTGAATTTCAGGACCATAGTGCATATAAAACCATCACGTTTATTCAAATATATGTGAAAGATTGGCAACAGAACATTTTGTTTCATCAGTTTATCATTTATAGTGACTCAAATGAGCATCCAAAGCTGTGATGAATCTTCCGTGATCTTCCGTTCAGGGCTATAATAAGGACAACCCAGTTGTGGGTTCGGATAAAGACAATCACTTGTGTTAGACAGTACAGGCAAAAAATCAAGTGTGTAGCAAAGATCTTTGTAATAGCATGCTAAACTTGAGATACTTCCCTGAAAGAGTGGTTTGTGCCCATTCGGTTTATTGTAAATATCTAGATTGGGAGGTATTTGTACTACTGACGCAACTGTCCTGCTGCACTTTTTGCTTTGTGTTGGTGGAGTTTTTCCTCTTTGCTCTGCTGAATGTACATGATTGCTTTGATTCTTTTGTATCTTTCTGATTGAAAGCACAGAGCATTTTACCATCCGATCTACTTTGCAAGCACAGGAATCATGCGAGTCCTCCTTAAGAGCTTAATGTTCCCTACAAAATATAAAGGAGATCAGTGCAGTTACATGAGTGAAATTTCAGTGACAGTTTAGCCAAAAGCATAAAGAAGTCACTTTCAAAAAAGCAACTGTATTGTTGGTCAGCATGGTGAATTTGCATGAACTTGAATTTGAATAGTAAAAACTGCTTGGTGAAAATTTTCGCCAGCATGCAAAACTCTCAATGAAGCTTCTGGATTTCTCAGAATTGCGCAGAATGGCTGTACTAGTTGCCACCCCTTAAGAACAAGTTGCATTCACTGATAGCATTGTTATTTGTATTGGTTAAAGGCATAAAACAGACAATTACTCAACATGCCATTATGGCAATTCAAAATAATTTTATATTTAGCAAATTGGTGGACAATTTGTGCTCAGCAATCTTTCTTACTCTCATTTAACTTTTTTGCATTTATGGGAAAACCTCAGTTGTGAAAAAATGTATTGGAATGTGTAGTTTCCATCTACAATTCAGCAGATCACTAGTAAATGTGACTGCTCCTTTAGAACAATGTGTATGTGCTAATAGCATTGCTATTTTAATTGGATAAAACAGATGATTACACAACATGTGTAACTAATTTACATTTTAATAATTGATGCATACTGTGTGGGTGTTTCCCAGTACCGGGTTGCAGCTGGAAGGGCATCAGCTGTGTAAAACTTGCTGGATAAGTTGGCGGTTCATTCCATTGTTGCAACCCCTGATGAATAAACGGACTAAGCTGAAGGAAAATGAATGAATAATTGATGGCTAAATCATTTGAATTTGTACAATGTCTTTCATTTATTTCTGTATGATATGGTTGGAACCCCCATGGAGTTCAACAACCCCCCCCCCCCCCCCCCCCCCCCCCCCCCCCCAAAAAAAAGTAACTTTCACCTACACAACTGTGCAGAGCAACAGTAAATTTTGAGCTCATCAAATAGGAATAAATTTTGTGCGCTGGTAGTGTTTGCATAGGATGAAGAAGCACAACAGATGTTTACCCAACACACTGTCCAGAGAATTTCTAACTTCTTTATATTGTGCAAATTGGTGGCTAATCTATATTAATTTGAACAATCTCTTTTGTATATGTTTCCAGATGATCTTGAGACCCAATAGTTGTTTGAATTAGACTTTAACTTTTTTGGTTTGGAGTTTAGAGGCGGGTTTTGGGTTCAATGTTTTTTGCCCTCATGGAAAACTCCCATTTATGCAAATTCCTAATCCTATAAAGATGGGTTTGCAATTACCTCAATTTTAATGGTTTTCCCAGCATTACTTCACCTACTGGTTCCTTATACCTCTTTTCCACCAAGGCAGTTTGAGTGCTGGTTTGGAGCCAAAGCCTAGTTTCAAATCGGTTCTATATCTTTCGGCACCCAAAGTACCAACTCTGAACCAGGAAATGTGGTTCTTACTTTGCACCAAAACATTGTTGGGGAGAAATTCTAGAGATTGCCATTTTTGAAATAGCAGCACCTCATGCTGTGCAAACATGTTTTTCTACCTTGAATTCCCTGAGCTATACAAATCATGGTGCACTGCATCAACATGTCATCATTGCTCATAAACTCTGTCTATACAAACTACACCACAGCTGCATGAACACTTCAGATATGGTAAGTTTTAATGTTTTGCAAAGTTATTAACATTAATAGCAACTCATCGTTAATCCTAAGTTGTTTGTGGTGATTCAGCATTTGTTTTTGCTGGAAAAGATGAGATGTAAGCAGTGATGTCAGACTGTCTGACTCTAGACATTGAAAAAACCAAGGCAGTTGGTTACACTGAGTGGTACAGTACTGTCCGTTTCCACCGTCAAAGGGTACCAAAAAGCGAACCATACCATGAGCTCATAATAATAACATGCGGATGATTATTGAAGTACTTCTGACTATCTCTTTTTCAGAAAACAGATAACGGGTATTTGATCATTGATCTGCAGTTATAATCAATCATGTTCATATAAGGTTAGTAATGTGCATTTATCCACAAGTATTTATGTGTATAAAGCATCTGTTTTGTGAGAAATGATTGTCATATGAAATGTGAACGGCCCGTACATGTTTACTTTGACCTTTCCTCGAGTGAGAATGACCTCGACTGAAACTTTCTGTCGTACAACACACCCATCAAAAGGGCACCATTGGTAGAACTGGCAGTGGAGTCATGAGCCCAATAAAGGTGACCCGTACCGTACCGAACCGAACCGTACCATACCACTCACTGGAAACAGGCCATTAGAAGAATCACCAGATGAACCAGCATCTAAATAGCAATAACACTGCCTCCAAATTAGCACCTGGTTCGCGTTGGTGGAAAAGAGGTACAGTATTACTTTCTTGTTCAACTTGAAGCCGCGAGCTCATGAGTTTAATCTATGACTCAATGATACATTAAAAGTATAGTAGAGCAATAATGAACAGGCTTGTGTTTGTTCACATTTATATATTTTCTGGCCAATTACATGAAGGCCTAGAACCTCAAAACCAAATGTTTTGATTTTGGGAAACAAAGTAATGAGGCTTTTTTTTTAGACTGATGGAGCTTTTGACAATTCTGCAAGTGGAACCAGTGTGAGAGATGTTTGACACAGCAATGTCAATCATTGTCAGTGTGTGTTCTGTATGAACACAAACCCTGAGATGTCCACTACTGCACTGTCCCTCCCTCTCAGTCTCTCTTACTTCATTCAGACACACTGATGTCAGTCCTGTTGTCCCTGGCAATGCAGCAGCCGCTGTCATGTGTCTCGATCTTGAGTGCAGCTCTGCATGCTAAAAAAGGCAAGATGACATGCATCCCAGGAAGTGTTCAACATTTACACTTATCATTAAGCAAATCTTGAGGGCAAGTTTGAAGATTTGCTTCTGTTTTTTTTTTTAGATTCATTTGAAAGCTCAGATTTGGGCTTTTCAGAGGCCAAAGGGTAAGGTGAGGAGTCAGTTTCTGATCTAGAATTATCTGTTTGTTCAAGTGCGATTCACTGGGTGACTGCATGATGATCTGACTTGGCTGGAAGAATTTCCTGTGATATTCTCTGCTGTTTTATATTTAAATAAACATTTTTTATGGGGAATGTCCAGGAAGGATATTGTTATGGCATATCAGGTTTCCAGTTTGCTCTATTCTTTACATTTGAGACTAATTATTTCATAACCTTTCTGTTTTCAGTTGATTGTTTTCTACATTTCTGAACAAAAAGAAAAAAAAAGCTGAGTCCTCTTCTTTGATATTTCAGTCTTTATCATGCGCTCAAGCAGCTGTGTTCATCAACATAATGCTCCTGTTTCAATAGATATAACTTAGCAAAAAAAGAATGTAAATCATAGGAGGAAATATATATTATATATAAATTGTATAATATACAAATATATATATATATGAACTATTGTTATTTATGTGAGTCCAAATAAAATCTGATCCCAAATGTGTGTTTCGTTGCATTATTGCCCTGTTTTTCAGATCATTGTGTTGTGGGAGGAGGTTAGTAATGCCAAATGAATATGCCCATAAGGTTATGAGCAAGAGCATAGAGGGAGCCCTGCTGCACTGGCAGGCCAATCAGTGCCCACAGTCATGTAATATGGCACTGCTTATGCTCCTCAGCTGCTCTATCTGGCACAGGGGAACATTCAGCACTCAGGATGTCTCACACAAAGGTCAGTCACAATAATGAAGAGTCACCTATAACAAAATAGTAATAAAACAAAATAACTTCCAGAAGCATTATTAATTAAGGTTGAATTCTTGTCTCATAAATTGTATGTATAGGCTAAGATGGAATGATTATTGAGCGTTTCTCTTTTTTTTTTTTTTTTTTTTTAGTAGATTATGGTTTAGCCAAGCCATGGGGAAAAAAGTGAATAAACAAACAGAATTGGAGTACATTTTCAAAAAATTATCAGTTTGTGCTACATTTACCTCCATTAAAAATAAATAAATATATAAATAAATATATATATATATATATATATATATATATATATATATATATATATATATATATATATATATATATATATATATATATATATATAATCATTAATTCATTTTCTTTTCGGCTTAGTCCCTTTATTAATATGCGGTGGCCACAGCGGAATGAACCGCCAACTTATCCAGCATATGTTTTAAGCAGCGGACGCCTTTCCAGCTACAACCCATCTTTGGGAAACGTCCATACACACTCACTCACACACACACAGTACGGACAATTTAGCCTGCCCAATTCACCTGAACTGCATGTCCTTGGACTGTGGAGGAAACTGGAGCACCCGGAGGAAACCCACACGAACGCGAGGAGAACATGCAAATTCCACACAAAAACGCAAACTGACCCAGCCGAGGCTCAAACCAGCGACCTTCTTGCTGTCAGGTGACAACACTACCTGCGCCACCGCGTCGCCCCTATATATATATATATATATATATATATATATATATATATATATATATATATATATATATATATATATATATATATATATATATAAATTCAGTGTGAAGCATAAAGACTTTGACTATTTTAAATGTATTATTGGATTAACTAGTAAATTGTTAGAACATTGCTATTCCCAGTGCTGTGTGAAGTTTAAGCATAATCAGGTGGATTGTTCTAGTCTAGTTGTCCCTTCACATTAACAATGAACAGTCACTACTAGAACACAGAACTAAATTCTTACATTTGAAAATCACCTTGAAACGAAAATTTTAGGTTAGATAATTTTCTAAATTTTTGTGTTTGTACTCTTGATATTTTGCAATCTAATGTCATGTATTAAAGGTGCTATAGAATCATTGATAAAATATTTTAAATTGTTCTTGATATCCAACTAGAAGATATGTGGCTTGGGTAAGTGCAAACAATTTCCAGAAATGTATTTTCAGATCCATTTTCAACCCTAGGAATTGGCTTTAATGTAAGTGTCGTCAATGTTAATGAGCAGCTATGACACATCCAACACACACAATGTGATGTCCTATAAAATACACACATCCAAAATAATCATAGTTTAGTTGTCCAAAATTATTTGAACAAATTAAGTAGGTTCCCTGTGAGTGGTATAGATGTTTATTTTAGCTAAAAGGAGTGAATTATCTTTATGCCACCTGAGTGAAAATATAGGTTAAATTATATCTTTATTTGGAAAAAGGGGGCTGACAGAATATAGGTAGAGTTATCATTTTTGGTTTTCAATGTATATGAAATAACAGGAAGGAATTAAACCTATGCATAAACAGAAGAGTCCTATGACATATTTTGCGGTCTTTCACTCCAAAAAAATCACAACAAGAGCTGAGTGATATGACACAATGCATAAATGTGTATTTATACATTATGTATTCAGCAGAGTAGATGTGTTTGTTGCTATTACGCTCCAAGTCTAGGGGAAAACTGCTTGGGCATAATAAATGAAATAAGGTTGTGGGTGGCTGATTTCCCAAAGGAAACAAACAAAAATAACTTATCCAAAAGATCCCCTTCGGTTGACAACCAAACACGAACACTCACTTGAGAGTAATTGAATAGATTTATTATTGTAAGAAAGTAACAATTTAAATGACAAAAAAAGTCCACATTTTTTTAAAACTTAGTTAAAATTCCTGAGAAAAATTACTCAATTACCTTAATTTGAGTATTTGTAAATTGTTACTTTACACCACTGGAGACAACACATATATAATCAGAATTATTCAAACCTTCAATCTTCTGAAATTGCTTGTTGTAATAGTATGACTGTCTGTCACCCGAAAGGATTCAGTGAAGTGAAGTTTACATTTTGTATTAAACTAAAACCGCCTTCTGTTTCATTCAGAGTTACTGAACTCAGAATTGATTCCTCAGTATCTCATCAGCACTCTGGGTTGATTCCTGCACTAGTACAGTCACAGCGGAGGCAGTGATTACGGCTCTCCGCGGTAATGACTCTTATCACAGGCTCCATGTGTGAGCATGGAAATCAGGAGAACTTGAAGAGCTCACCCCACTGCCTGCTCTTCAGCACAACACAAGACCTGAAATTACCGTGCCACTGTACCACTGCAGATTGAAATATTCAGTATCGCTGACAGTGAATGCGTCAGTACGTCAGCAGAAAAGATTAAAATGTGGGAATGAAAGCTTCTGGCTGGCGTGTGGCAGATTGTTGTGTTGAACGTGTGATTTGTTAAGCTGGCTGTAAGCAGCGCAGGCTTAGCTTCACATTGATCGAGGAATAGATCTCAGGTTAATCTTCCACTGTGTTCGGTGAGGCATTATTTTTTGGTAAAGGCTTTATTGCTTTTCCTGAGGATATGTCGAGATGCTGTGTTTAGAATTGTAGCAAAATGTTGTTGTTTTTCTGAGAGATGCAAAGCTCAGCGTATTCAAAAACTGTTACCTATTTGTTTCTAAAATGATGGCACGTCTTTTCAAAAGTTCAAATGAGATTTACTACAAAATACAATTTACTTTGAAATGGAGGTCATTGATTGTAGATGTTGAGGTGGAATGGCTAATTGACTGAGCTCAGTAAAGATTTGTTATGATGACTTGCAAAGAACCGCTTTCAAACACTTTCACGTTAATAAAAAGCATCACTTTAGCTTTAAAAATGTGTATTACATCTTGAAGTCTTGATGATATACAATAAAAGATCTGTAGTTATGTGATGATCTCAAATGAACTTCCAGTTAATTGTTTTGAACAATTGACAATTCTTGTTATTTTTTTTATTAAATAATAGTGTTTTTTTTATTTGTGAGCTTTATCAACAATATCTCAATTTAAATGATTCCATCTAAATGCCATTTTTGTATAAATACAGAAACAACTTAACTAGTGGGGTGGCACGGTGGCTCAGTGGTTAGCACAGTCACCTCATAGCAGGAAAGTCACTGGTTTGAGTCCCGGCTGGGTCAGTTGGCATTTCTGTGTAAAGTTTACATATTCTCTAATATGGTTTCCTCCAGTTTCCCCCACAGTTCAAAGACATGCGCTATAAGTGAATTGGATGGACTAAATTGGCCATAGTGTGTGTGAATGCGAGAGTGTATGGATGTTTCCCAATACTGGATTGCGGCTGGAAGGGTATCTGCTGCGTAAAGCATGTGACGCTGTGGAGACCCCTGATAAATAAGGCACTAAGCTGAGGGAAAATTAATGAGCGAACTTTACTAGAATACACATCACAATACAGAAGTAAAGACCATCACAATCTTAAAAACAAAGTTAAATCCAATGGGAAAGTGTTTGCATTTGAGTTTGCATTTGCATTTGAATTTGAATGTACTACTCGACTGTTAGAAAAGTACTTTCTACACAGTATGAATTTGAGTAGTATGAATGGAACTCGGTGTACTACATCTGACATTTTGTCATGATCATGTGACCTACCCACGTCAGTTGCGTCGCTTCACTCCCATTCATGAATTATCTCGCAGTGCATCATGGGATAGCATAGTGTGCATTGGATGCACACTTCAGAATCTCGCCGGAAGTAGCAGGTCATCCGGGTACTTCGCGAATACTGTTTTTCAAATTCCATGACTTCGGACGTACTACTCGGCTCGCATGCTGTTTTTAGCATACTATATAGTATGGAAGTAAACGATTTCAAACACAGCCATTGTCTTTTTGTCTTCATTGTTTTGATTTAGGTTTATAATCTATCAGTAGTAGGAAAAAAATATGTTTCTTCATAATGAAATGCATCTTCGAAGACAAAGTTATTAGCCCTCCTTGTGAAATTTGAATTCTTTTTCAAATATGTCTCAAGTGCTGTTTTATGGACAGAATATTTTTAAAACATTTGAAAACATAATAGTTTTAATAACTGAGTTATTTTGACTTTGCCATTATTACAGTAATAATACTGTATAAGGTACTATTCAGCATACAGTCCAATTTAAAGGCTTAACTCTGTTAACCTATCTTAACACGAAGCAGCTTCCAGGTCCAAGCACTATGTTTTTTCCTTTTGTCTTTCAAAAACAAAACAATTTAGGCCAAATTTAATTCCAACAAAAATCACAATCACTATATATATATATATATATATATATATATATATATATATATATATATATATATATATATATATACACATACCAATGCCTAATATTCAATGGCCAAAAGGGATTTTTATAAATTGTTCAAATATTTTTTAATTGAGTTGATGGATAGAGTCGATATAAACTTAGTGGAATTAAGGACATTTTCAACATTGTGCTTATGAGCATGATTGATCACCCATCAGGCAGAAGGTATACTTATTTCAGACAGGCTAGGTCCAACAGATATTTGCATTCATTTGTTCCAACTGCAGTTGGGTTATTTAACAAGCTTTAAATTAACTCATATTTATTTTAATAAATTTTATCGTTTACTGTTATTTCTTTGTATGTTCGAGTGTTGATTTGTCGGCTATTGCTG